>NC_051164.1:8137412-8185815 GCF_013339745.2 Dermacentor silvarum | reverse complement strand
CTTGCAAAATGACACTTTTTGGTGTTGAGCTGAAGACCAGCACTGGCTATGCACGTGAGAACCTCGTCGAGACGTTGCAGGTGCTGTGCAAATGTCGACGAGAAAATAACGATATCATCCAGATAGCACAAGCAGGTCTTCCACTTCAGGCCACGCAGAACGGTGTCGATCATGCGCTCAAAAGTTGCGGGAGCATTTCTGAGGCCGAAGGGCATGACGTTGAACTCGTAAAGACCATCTGGGATTGCAAACGCTGTTTTTTCTTTGTCGGCTTCGTGCATCGGTATTTGCCAGTAACCTGAACGCAGATCAAGACTGGAGAAGTACTCGGCACCTTGCAGAGAATCGAGGGCATCGTCAATGCGAGGCATGGGGTACACATCCTTGCGCGTGATCTTGTTGAGCGCTCGATAATCTACACAGAAACGCACGGAGCCATCTTTTTTTCGGACCAAAACAATGGGAGACGACCAAGGGCTAGCAGAGGGGCGAATTATCTCACGTTGCAGCATGTCGGCAACGTTTTGCTCAATAATTTTGCGCTCAGCTAGAGACACGCGATACGGCCGGCGACGCACGATGGATCTGCCGTCTGTCTGAATCCGATGCGCTGTGACGGTCGTCTGTCCCAATGTCGAAGAATGGGCGTCAAATGAAGCTTCATGCTTCTTCAACAAGGCAAGGAGCTGTTGCGTCTGCGAAGGGGTCAAGTCCGAGCTGATTACAGCAGCAAGAGCGGAGGTAGAGGCAGAATGTCCAGCAGGAGGGATTTCAGAGGGAGCAGCCTTGAGGGGAACGACAGAGAGAGGCTCGGAATCAGCAACGCAAGCGAAAGTGGTGCCTTTAGGAAGTTGAATTTTCTCAGGTGTTGTGTTTCTTGCTTCGAGAAGCGCAGAACCAATATCGAACCTAACTAGGCCTGAAACAATGGCTATCCCTTTTGTGAGCCAACGCGCACAAGGTAACATTAACACATCGCCATGGTCGATGGCATCGGACGTGATGGTCAGAATTTGCTGACAGCCTGGAGGTAGCTCGGTATCTTTTGCAGCGAGTAGACGAAGTGGCTGGTGTGGTTCATCGCCGAGCGAATAGTCGGTGTCGGTCATATGTACGACACCATGCCCACAACATATAGCAGCAGAAGCAGACGCAAGGAAATCCCATCCTAGAATGAGCTTGTGGGAGCAGGGCGACAGCACAGCAAATTGTATGTAGTGGACGATGCCCTCGATGGATACACGCACTGTACAAAACGCGGAAGGGCGGATTGTTTTCCCTTGAGCTGAAACAAGCGCGGGTCCATCATAAGGCGTCGTAACTTCCCTGAGACGCCTATACAAATCGGAATGCATAACAGATAAAGTCGCACCGGTGTCCACCAAAGTTTCAACGTGCACACCTTCAACAAACACGGACATCATATTACAAGGGCGCGCTGGAGGAATTGTAGTCCTGTCGGTGAATGCAGTTTTTCCTCCGAAAACTGCATTACTTAGTTTTCCGGGCGGCGGTCAGAGGTGAAAGAGGCAGGCCGAAGCGGTGACGAGGAGCGGCGGAAGGGCGATGGTGATCGGCGTCTGGTGGTACGGTAACCATTCGGCGTCTCGGTCGTTGCGGGCGGAGATGAGGAATGGCCCGGAGGGGAAGCGTAACGACGGCTTTGGTAAGAGGCCCCACCAGAATACGCATCGCGTTCACACAGGTCGTACCCGCGACGCTCATCTTGTTGGCGCTTGCGGCAGAAACGTGATATATGGCCGCGATAACCACAGTAATAACAGGTAGGACGAGACGGTCGCCAAGGCGGGTAGTAAGGGGCGCTCGATGCGCTGTGAGATAGTGCAGTCAGATGGGGCGATGACGGCTCAATTGGTATTGAGGGGACATTGGCCGGAGGAGCGACACCAACCTGCGTGTATGTGGGTAGAGGCAACGTTGGACGTACACAAGTCGGAGGCGCGGCAGCTACCTGCGCGTATGTTGGTACGGTGCGAGGGGCCGGATGGTCCACATTCGCAGAGCAGGTCATTGACGCAAGTTCCTCTCTGATGACGTCGCGCAATGCTGCACCAGAAGGCCGAGCAGGAATCATCAACGAAGATGACAAGCCAAGTGATTGAAGTTCTTCGCGTATGATCGCCCGGATCATCAAGCGCAAGTCGGGGTCTGCCGCAGTACGGTGTTCGCTGAAGTCCGGCTGCAAGCGTACGGACTCGAGCTCGTCGAGGCGCTGGCACGTCAAGACGATGTCAGCGACGGTAGCCGGGTTCTTGACGGCGAGCGCGTTGAAGGCCACAGTCCCAATACCTTTAAGAACGTGGCGTATCCTGTCTGATTCAGCCATGGCAACATTGACACGGCGACAGAGTGCAAGCACATCCTCGATGTACGATGTGTAGGACTCGCCGGAGTGTTGTGGGCGAGCATCCAGAGTTTTCTTCGCAAGGGCGGAGCGAACCGCCGGCGTGCCGAAAACTTGCCGTAGTTGCTGCTTGAAGTTCGTCCAATCGGTGAAATCAACCTCATGGTTGAAAAACCAGGTCTTCGCCACACCGGTCAGGTAGAACGAGACATGGCGGAGCTTGTGGGGATCACCCCACCGATTAGCAGAGCTTACGCGCTCGTAATCATCCAGCCAGTCCTCAGCATCTTCACCACGAAGACCAGCGAACAGACGGGGATCACGCTGGTGGCCGCTGATGATCACAGAAGGTGCGGCTTGTGGAGGCGGGATGGTTAGGGTAGAAGCGCCAGGCTGCTCGTCCTGCGACATGCTGACGGACAGTGGGCACAAGCGGCGACCCGAACGAAGCTCCAGGGAGTAGGCCAGGGGCGTAGAGGAGGGGGAACCAAGAAGCACCTCCACCACTTGTGACGTCACAGTAAGGTCGAACCTTTATTGAGCCCGAGAGACGACACGGCGAAGAAGGGCGGCTGTCCACAACCAGCCTGAACAGCCTTCGACAGTCCACGCTGATGATGATGCGCCCGCACGCGCGATGAAGATGAGGGGCACACGCATGATGATGATAATGTATAGATGATGAAGAAGTGCACAATAAATGCCCACAATATATATATATATATATATATATATATATATATATATATATATGAACGAGAAGATTGGGAACCGAGGGGCCCGATTTTTATTAATCATATCATAAGAAGCCAACAAACAATTGCACCAAATACACCAAAGACAACATAGCGGAAATTACTTCTACTTACGAAATGAATTAAAGAAATTATAAATAATGGAAATGAAAACGGAGGAAAAAACAACTGTCCGCAGGTGGGGAACGAACCCACGTCTTCGCATTACGCATGCGATGCTCTCACCATTGAGCTACCGCGGAGCCGTTCTCAAAATTAAGCAAAGGCAAGTTGGCGAAGTACAGCTGTGCATATAAGAAGGAAATGGAGAAGGACCCCTGTCTCAAAGGCAAATGTTACTTTATGCGCATCTTTGGTTTTAAAAGCGTTTGCTACTGCGCAGTGTCGGAATGGAGTAAGAAACTGGGCGAGTTTTTGACTCCATTCCAAAATTTCCCAAATTCATACTGCACTCGAAGGCAACTATTGCATCCGCAAAGCATAAAGCCATTCAAGATTTAAAATATTGCAGTTCAGAATGAGGATGTTTTCAGGTAGACTCAAGGTGTCAATTGCCTGGTGGAAAATAAAACTAAACTTTCATTCACCTCTTCGGTTGTGGACCAGCAAGTCCTTCTGTTTGTTCCCACTCAAACGTGAATTGCAGTCACAACGGCCGCTTCGCATGAGGAAAATGCGCGAAGGTTTCAAGTTTTATCCAGAATCCAGTGTGCCTCCAAGCGGCAGCATTTGCTAACTCAGCTTCGAGGCGCTTTTCAGTAGAAATGCCAATTGAGAGAGAACGAGAGAGAGACCGGGAGAGAAATAACATGTTTATTTTATGAATCAAGCTTACAAAACGCATCCCTATTCCAAAATGCCTTGAGCTCGGGCCGCATCTTGAGCACTCGATCACGACCAGCCGAAGCTTGAGTTTGGAACGGGCAATATTTTGCCCGACTCTTATAGAAAAATGCCTCGGGTAAAGCGAGGTGTGAACTAAAGTTAGATCAGTACGTGGCTCAGTAAGTACCAATAACGCCATGAATAAACCGGAAAAAGAAATCATTCGCCTCATTGTAACAACAAGTGGTGTGCAAATCCACGTCTGAGTGGCAGCTCTCACTAGAATTCTTTACGCAGATCTTGACGCAAGTGTTGTGCTCGTTGCCTGCGGCGGAAGTAATTTCGGAGCCGGAAATGCGCAGTGGTATGTTGACACCATCTATAAGACACCAACAGAACATCATCAAACGTTGTAGCTTTGTTTTTGGCAACTTTTCGCCCATGAAAAATTCGGGCCTGGCTATTTTTGGGCTACATCTTGAGATCATTTGGCAATTTTTTGTTGGGACCGTCTCACAAATCTGCTGGCGCGTGAATCCGGCCGGTGCATAGTTCCGTAATTGCGATTACTTTAGGCTGTCGTGTGTTTCTGACTGTTTTCAGTTCTGCTGTCCTTTGTCATGCAAGTATTGCAGTGTTTTGTTGTCTTACGTGGCACTGCGTGTGCAGTGATTTGCTTGTATGGTTTTAAATTGTAGAGCAGCTGAGCATCTGAGTTGTGCATTGAATAGCGCCGAGTAGAGGGCACTAATTTGCTTTTCAAGCTGATTCTCATGTCGCTATGTGAGGAGCCTTTTCAGTGATGTTGTAATTAAGGCGTTAAGCTCAGTGTTAGGATAAACGTCAGAAGAAATGTTGCTTTTGTGTGCCTGACATCTGGATCCGCCATCACTGAGTCAAACTAGCAAGTTTGGCAGGATTCGAAGACAGGCGGGAATTGATGTCGCTGCGGACTTTGCCTTTATCCTCTAGACATACGTGGTCGGGGTATTTCAGTCTCCCATTTCGCAAGAATGTTGCAGACAAGAGAACTGACGTACAGGCTCTTTGGTAAGGATTCATTAAGAGTACGGTAGCACAAGAAATGAGGTCAAGTGCCCATCCTATTTCCTTGCCTTGTACTACAGCGCACTCATTGAATATTGCGTGCACCATACCGTGCTGTTATCGTTTGCGATTCAGAGGCGGAATTCACTAAATGAACTTACGAGCAAATTTTGACATCAGAAAAATCTTACGAAAAAAGCGTATTCACAAAGCTAAAACTGTTCGTAAGATCAGCAAGCTTGCGATGCCTGCCGCTGCAAAGACGAATGCTTTAGTCGAAAAAATGCATCTTTAAATATTTAGGGATAGCACAGGTGCGAACTTCACTGCTTCCGCCAATAGTAAGCCTGAGTCGATTCGCAAAACCTAAACAGGAGTCGCAGATGACGACTTAAGAAGAAATTTCTACGATAGGGATGTGCAGTCTTACGAACATCATTATGTCTACCTCAGCCGCTCGAGCTGACGCAGGTGAGCGTTGGAATACGCTGTTGTGGTTGATTGGCCAGAGGCCACAACTGATAGTCCAGAATGGGGCGTGCACTCTGATTTGTCATCTCAAAGTGCATTGAGCTGTTGCAATGCATAATTGTATTGACCGTGCGCTGCTGTGGAAAGCAGTAACATTAATGCTGTGCGGCAAACTTCTACCTAACGTCTGGTATAGGCTGTGTTTCTGTATGCGCGCAGTAGCCTTAGTTTTCATATTCGTCATGACACTCTATTGGGTGTTAGCAAACATAAGTGCAGTGTCCGTCCCTGACAATCATCAAGTTGTGTCATTGATGTGTTTGGAGCCCAATTCCATCAAAATTTTTTTTCTAGTTTGAGCTTTCTCTTGCTCATAGGGCTACAGATGATAATTTTTTCCAAAGCTTTGAGGCTATAATTCTCCATGCGAGATGAAACAATGAAAAACCCTAAACGTTTCTATAATCACAACTTTATGCTGCTCCACAATTCGCGGTCGTCTTCTGCGCTTTGCCTATTATATAGCTCTAGTTTTAATTCAGCACAAAGTTGAAGCGACGTAGTGTTTGTGGCTACGGTGTTTCTCCTTGTGTTGCCTACGGTGTGAGCCAACGTATACGTACGACGGATGGTAATTCTGTCTATGACATGACGCGGGATGTCAATACGATGAAATAAAACAAATAAATGGCGTATAAAATGACGTACCACCATTGTGATGATGTGAAATAAAATACATCTCACGAACGAAGCGAGTAATAGTCGCAGGCGTCGAAACACGCGCACACGCACACGCACACGCACACACACACACACACACACACACACACACACACACACACACACACACACACACACACACACACACACACACACACACACACACACACACACACACACACACACACACACACACACACACCACACACACACACACTTATGTTTATAACCACAAAGAGACGTATAACTGGAGACTCTTCATTTTTGGTAAAAACGAGCACAACATAACGCTCATAAAGACGCTTTGAGGCTATAATTCTTCATGCCAGATGAAACAATGAAAAACTCATTAATTGTTTCATTTATGGGTAACTGCCATATTTGCCTTCACACGGCACACGTATCCGCAACTTCTCAGGCTTCGACTCTGCCTCAGTGATTCGTTTTTGATTTGCATACACAAAGCCAGTACAGACATCAACCAACGGTAAAAGCAGACGGCGAAAAAAAAAAGCTACAGCAGACGACAGCCATAGTCTTCCTATGATTGACCGGAAATCCTTATTCTAAACCCCAGACTAACATCAGTCCTGGGTGATATGACGTCAATCATTGCTTTCAGTAGCTTCGTGCGATGTTCTTTCTATAGTTTCCTCATCTCACTTACTCTTACGTAAGAAGCCCTTCATAGGCGCTTGTGCATCCCCCCCCCCCCCCCCCCCCCCATCGCAAGAATTTTCGTCCAGCCGGCAACAGTCTTACGATGCTCCGCGCCTGCTGCGCAGTAGTCAGGTGAACATGACGGCGCGATAAACCGGTCACAGTGGCCAAGTATCATGAAGTGAACAATGGGGAGCGTGCCCGACGCTAAGCGCGGTCACTAAAATGCGTCGTATCATCAAGATCAGCATGAACGTTGCTCGAATTATGCTGCTTTGTGCACTCTCCAAGTGGCGCAAAGTTCGATCACTTAATTTGTAATTAGCGGTGTAAGGGCATATCGTAGGGACCGTACTGAAGGACTGAACGAACTTCACATAAAGGTGGTTGTGCTTGCGGCCATATGGCGCTGACCACTCAATAATTGTTTCATTTATGTGTAACTGCCATATTTGCCTTCACACGGCACACGCATCCGCAACTTCTCAGGCTTCGACTCTGCCTCAGTGATAGTTGTGGCTTCACGTGTTTTAATTAGCCGCGAGAGAAGTTGGAAAATACTTATCGAGAAAACTGTCAGTCAAGGAAACAAAATGTCTCCAGTTATATTATTTGAATGCTTAGAAGAGGTATCCAAGCTATTAGACTAGCGAGGATCAAGGGCGATCATAAACGGCGAATATGTCAACAACTTTCAGCTTGCCGAAGACATTGTCCTGTTCAGCAAAGCTGGAGGCACATTGCAACAATTGATTGAGGACCTTAACCGAGAAAGTGTGAGAGTAGGTTGAATAACCTGCCATGCGAACTGCCATGCGAATAACCTGCCAAGCGAACAAGGCGTAAGCATGCAAAGTATGCAAAGGCGTAAGATTATATTGGTCAATTACTCATAGTGAACCCTGATTGTGAGACGGTGGAAAATTTGATGAGGTAATAAAATCAGAAAATTTGCATGCATAACTTGAAATGAGCTAGCGCAGTTAGAGATAACTGGGAGAGGCCTTCGCCCTGCAATGCGCATAAAAGTACGCTGATGATGTTTTAGAACATACAAAATTCGTTGCGGGATTTTAAGGGACTGTTGCTCTTGAGCCGCATTTCGCTTCGTACTGCGAGGCCGCGTTCGCATGTTTACAGAAGGGCGTCGGGCGCCGCTTGGATACCACAAAAGTGGCACATACCATACCACCTTGGCATCGTACTATATGTGCAGTGACTGCTCTGAACAAAGTGCGTCAGTGTCGCAAGATCGACGAGTTAAACCGATTTGATCCGCAGCCAGCTAGAATGTGGAATCGCTATGTGCTTCGAGTATGGTGAATATGCAGTATTCTGACGTGCACTTGAGCGTGCGTTCTTATGATGGATGGATGGATGAAGAACTTTATTTGGGTCATTTAGGGAGCGCGCTAGCCCTGAGCGGGCCGCTCCCACGTCGGGACAGAGAGGCCGAGCCTCTCTGTTTCCCAAAGAGCCCCTTTCCCAAAGAGCCCAACTCTCTGGCGAGACATGACCTATGTACATAGAAGAGGTCCTCAAGCTATGTAGACCAGTGGATTCTAGTATGTCCGATGAAGATAAGGTCGGTCATCTTCTTAAAGGCATAGCTGAAGATGTATATCAGTTCTTGATAGGCAAAGAACACCTGACATCTGTGGTCGACGTAACCCAACATTGCCGTACGTTTGAAGCACTGAAGATACGTCGCGTAACACCAAAATTTGGCCGTTTGACTAATGTGTCGACATTGGCCTCTATTGACGCGAGCACACCATCCGATCTGTCGTCGGCGATACGACAGATAGTACGGGAAGAGCTCCTCCGGTGCCACTAAATCGGCCGTTGTGGTAGCGACTATTTTCGAGGCAACGAGCCCGTACCACCACCTGCGTCGTGGCATCCCTCTATTAAGGCAGCGAATGTGGACGATTACAAAGCTGTGTTTCCGCCTGAACCCACGAACCGGCCTTGCTTCAACAACGAGCAGCAGCGCCGCACTTCTTATCCGTCGCAGCGGTACCGTACCACTTATTCAGGGTACAGAGAATACGACGATCATAACAGATACCCCATGCGCGCTGGCGGAAATGAAGGTTTTGAGCAGCACCGTGAATTTCGACCTCGTCGTGTGTGCTATAGTTGCGGTGTCCCTGGCCACATCGCCAGGTATTGCGACCGCCGTCGACCTTTCCAAGAAGAACATTAACGAGCGACGTACCAGTCAAATTATCGACCCTTTTCCACCATTACGCCCGCCAACCTTCACACCCGCCAACCAATCGTGGTTTCGTCAAGCTAGCTTCCGGAACCCATCACCAGCCTCCGATGGCAGCTTAACGCCACCGCCTGCTCCACGTACTCGGCGGTCTCCATTGCCGCGGCGTCACCTGCTATCGCCACCACCGGAAATCTAGGTAGTGCGGCCGATAGGGCTGAAGTCGCTGGATACCATTTGCTGCCAACCGGCATTCCTTCGCCAGTTTTCATGCTGAAAAACCAAGTTCACGTGATTCTTGACGATATACTTACAATTGCTCTTATGGATACTGGGGCAACAATTTCCGTCGTGAGCTTAAATTTTAAAGCCCTACTGGGACAAAAAGTGATGTTTTCTTGGAACAATATTTCCACGTTTGGTAGTGTTAGTGGTGACACATTGTGCCTGATCGGTGTTTGTACTACGGATGTGTTTGTGTAGCAAAATATTTACCACTGAATTCGCCGTTATTCCTCGATCCACGCATGATGTTATTTTAGGCATCGATTTCTTGCAGGAGTGTGGTGCAACCGTTGACTGTCGAAGTGGGGAGCTTTCAGTAGAACACGAGGTTATGACATGACTCATGGAGAACTCTCCACGTGAAGAAGGTGCCTTTTGTGTTTCTGAGGACATTGTCATTCCCACACTATACGCAGTATGCGTTCCGGTGATTTGTTCTGGTACCAACCCCGCCACATTTGATGCCGCAATGGAGTATCTTCATTCGGCCTGTCTAAAGAAGAACGTTTTGGTTCCGCATTGTTTAGTGTCGGTAGTTGAAGGACACTCTGGATTATGGGTAATGAACTACGCGGCCCAACCCATACCCTTCTGGCATGAAGCTCACACTCTTCAAGGAAGGGACACCGGCGTTACTGGCTGTACTCAGAGCTGCAGACGAGTCCCTCCATACCTGACCATCGGACTCGAAACTACTTCAGATGGTAAGCAAGTCGCTCAGCACGAGTGAGCGCTATACGTTATTAGATGTTCTATTAAAGCGCTCACAAGTGTTTGACTTTTCCCAGACTGACACGACCTCCAAAATTCCGACATATCGAATACGCTATCGCATAAATACCGGATCAGCGTACCCTATACGACAGAAGCCGTACAGAGTATCCCCGACTGAGCGCAAGATAATTAGCGAGCAAGTTCAGGAAATGCTGCACAAGGGGATCCGCGAATCCCGGGGCTCCACCTGTCATTCTCGGTAAAAAAACACCGCATATCCACGGGGTGATTGATGATGAGTGGGCGAAGCTCCGGAGGGAATCATCGGTAAACCGTGAATCTTCCGTGTAAGTCGCCCAGTCTCGCCGCACTAAATCGAACGATTGACTTCCACCAATGACACGCGCCATATGTGACTTCATTCTTATTTTATAACAGCGCCCTTCGTTATAATTGCACCATCTCCCGCTTAATGGCACGCTAGCACAAACGCGTTAGAAACGTGCAGTACTCTCTAGTAAGGGGGAGAGGCCACAGCGTCTTACGCAGCCGTTTACACATGCCGGAACTTGCACCGCGTTTGCCGACGCCATCACATGACAGCTTGGGCAGCGCGTTCGAAACGCGTTGAAGGCGGTGGCAAGTCAAGTTCAAGTCGAAGAGCGTTTACGAATACGGGGGTTATACTCTCTCAGCAGTCATGTGATGGCGTCGGCAAACGCGGTAGTAGACGTGGCTACCTACTACTACGACGACTACTACTACTACTACTACTACTACTTATACTACTACTACTACTACTACTACTACTACTACTACTACTACTACTACCACCACTACTACTACATACTACAGAGGAGGGACAGACGCACACCCTAAGGAGCTTCGCCCCTAAAAGAAAGATGGCAGTTGGCGATTCTGTGTTGATTATCGGTGGCTAAACAACGTTACCAAGAACGATGTCTACCCAATTCCGCGTATAGATGATGCCTTAGACTAGTGGCCGCAGTTGCGAGCGTGCATGAGTAAGCCTCTGGGAATCCTGCTGATAAGCATCTGCTATTCCCTGCACAGATACCCCAAGGCGCGCGGATCCGGTGACCCTGCGTCCTGAAGTTTGCTTCTGCGCATGCTCCAGTGGACTCAAGACTGATCGCTGACCTCTGCGCAGTAAAGCGGCAGCACCGTCTACTTCCGAGCCTATATATACTAGACACGTCCAGATCATCGGCACTAGTGGCAGCAGTTGCGAGCGTGCACGAGCGAGCCTCTGGGAATCTTGCTAATAAGCACCTGCTATTCCCTGCACAGGTGAGCTTTGGTTTTCATTTTTTCCAAACTCTTGCATATCGCAACTGCTGCCACTATAAGTTTTTGTCTTGGGTCTCTGTATGCATCGTGCCCTCAAATGCTGAACTTCCGAAGCGTCTTGATGCGCTTCAACGTGTTCTGCAGGGAAAACTGGCTACTGTGGCTCAACAAGTTCTCGCGAGCGTTAAATTGAAGATAGCCACTGAACCAGAAACGATTGTTGGTAACTTCAAAAAAGACTTTGAAGAATTACAGGGGAGCCTGGCTTACTTAAATGAAACTGTTCAGGAACTGAAGTCTGAAAACGAAAAACTGAAAACTGCGAACTTGGCACTTACAGCTAGAAACGTAGCCTTGGAACAGAAAGTAAGTGAGCTAGAGCAATACTCACGCAAAAATAATGTGGAACTAAAGGGTGTACCGTGCACTGTATGGCAATTCTTCAGGCAGTTGGAAGTAAAATTGACTGCCCGGTATCGAGGGACGACATCGACATTGCCCATCGAGTGCCATCTGTCTCAAGCACGAAAAACTTAATCGCAAGGTTCAGCTCGAGGGCAAAGAAAGCAGAATTCGTAAGCAAGGCGCGTAAGGCGCGTCTTCAGACTCGCAACATAGGCTTTCAAGGAACTGAATCAAAGCCGATTTACGTCAACGACCATCTGACACAGGAAAACAAAAAGGTATTTTTGAAAGCTCTGTCTCTGAAAAAAGAAAATCACTGGCAGTTCCTATGGACAGATGACTGCCTAATCAAAGCGAGGAAAAACACCGACAGCAGGGTTTTTCGAATTCGAAAGGATGCAGATCTGAGAATTTTCACTAACCTTGCGTAATAGCACTTCGCTTCTTCCAACATGGCTTACGTTGAATCTACGAACTGGCATTCCTGTTGTCGAATTCAAGCTGCTCAGCTATCTATTTCAATGCAAGAAGTCTCAAAAATCACTACGATGAATTTCATCTGCGGTTATCATCGATCAAAGTTTCCTTTTCACTGGTTTGTGTAACAGAGCATGGTTAAGTGATCACGATAAGAATTTGTTTTCACTTCCATCGTACACTCCGGAATACTGTCATCGCGTGTCATCCAGCCACGGCGGTTCCGAAATCTTTATTTCACAAGATATGGAGTACAAACGCAGACTAGATTTGAACCTTGATATGCCTGACTGCGAAGCAGTATGGATTGAAATGAATAATTCATGTTTCAATACCGGTGAGAAAAGCACTGTATTTGGCTGCACCTACCGATCACTGCAGGTCAGTGATTCCCTAAGGGGAAACCTCACCACAAAGAAAACCTGGAACATACTTAGAAGTATGTTAGACCCAGCAGCAACAAAATCAGAATCGTCAGGCGCCCTTGCAACCATAGTGGGAGAATTCCAGGGCACAGAAGGCGAACTCATAGCCAAACTGAAAGAAAGATACATAGGGGAACCAATTATTCAGTCATACTCGAAAGCATACGATGGGCCCCCGAACGAAATTTTGGACGCCCCCATAACGGAAGCAGAGCTTTTCGCAGCAACCCAGGCAGCTAAGAAAAATACAGCGCCTGGAAAGGATCGGTTAACTAATGCAATGCTACCGAACATAAATCATGAAGCAAATTAAGAAACTAACTGAATACTTTAACAGAGAGGTATGGCCAACCGGGAAAATTCCAGAACAGTGGAAACAGGCAGAAATAATTTTGATACCTAAACCCGGCAAGGCTCGTAACATACAAAACCTCAGGCCGATCTCACTCACGTCTTGCCTGGGAAAACTTTTTCAGCGAGTCATCCACACAAGACTTAGAAACTATATAGAAGACCTCTTGTCAAACTATATGTATGGCTTCAGGCCACACTTATCGACACAAGATGTATTTTTAAGACTGAAGGAAGAGGTACTGAGCCACATTCCAACAGGTAGTGAACATTTACAAGCGGCCCTAGACCTCAAAAGCGCATTCGATACCATCGCGCACGAACTCATATTGAAAGAACATGAGAAAACCAGGTGCGGTGAAAAGACTTACAATTATATCAAATCTTTCTTGGGGAATAGAACTGCTACTATCGGCATAGGAGAAATCCGATCCGGCTTTTTCAATGTGCCAAATAGGGGCACACCACAAGGTGCCATCCTCTCACCCCTACTGTTCAACTTGGGGATGAATAATCTAGCCCATAGGCTGGAAAAGTGTCCAAATCTGCATTTTGCCCTTTATGCGGATGACATTACTCTTTGGGCGACAAAAGGCTCCATCGGAACAAAAGAACAAGTTCTTCAAAACGCCATAAACATAGTGCACGATTTCTCCACTAAGAACGGAATGAAATGTGCTCCTGAAAAATCAGAATGCATTACGGAGCACGGAAAATATTACAACAAAACTGAAAAAGCTGAACTGAAGCTTGGAGACTCGACACTTACAGAATCCCAAAAAGTGAGGATTTTAGGATTTTGGCACAATACTAGAGCAGACCATACCCTAAACACTCTAAAGAATTCAGTAAAACAAATCACGCGAATGATAGGAAGGATCATGAGCTTAACCGTAACACGAGCTTAACCGTAACACGAGCTTAACCGTATCACGAGCTTAACCGTAAAGAGACAGAGCAGGCAGACATCCTAATACGCACGGCGTATGAGGCCGCCCTGGGTCTACCACTGGGGACATCCACGGAGAGACTCGAGGTTCTTGGGGTGTACAACACATTTGAAGAACTCAAAGCAATGACAATGGTCACACAACGAGAACGCCTTAATATGTCACAGCCGGGCAGGAGGGTCCTAGAAGAGCTGGGATACCCGATCAACCCACAATACTGCAGCAGCGAATTAGTGGACATATCGAGGGAGATGCGAGAAAAACTAAAAAAATTAAATTATGGGGTTTTACGTGCCAAAACCAGTTCAGATTATGAGGCACGCCGTAGTGGGGGATTCCGGAAATTTGGACCACCTGGGGTTCTTTAACGTGCACCTAAATCTAAGTACACGGGCGTTTTCGCATTTCGCCCCCATCGAAATGCGGCCACCGTGGCCGGGATTCGATCCCGCGACCTCGTGCTCAGCAGCCCAACACCATAGCCACTGAGCAACCACGGCGGGTGCGAGAAAAACTAAAGATCTCCCCATCCCCCCCAAAAAATGAACCCAAAATATCATTCAGGCAGGCGTAATGCCCGAGCGAAACAATTAGAAAAACGATTCGGCATTAACCTCGACCCAATATACACAGACGCAGCACGGAACATTAAGGAACACGTTATCGTGGCTGCTTCGGGACCCTCCGGTATTCCAAGAACCATAACAACAGCTTCAGTCCGCACAGCCTGCACCAGCACAGCGGAGGCGGCTGCAGTGGCCCTGGCAATAAAGACACGGGAGGGAGAAGACAGTCCCGCCTACGTCCTTACGGACTCCCAGGCGGCCTGCCGACTCTTCCTCCACGGAAGAATCCCTAGGATTGCCCTTAACATCTTGGGCGATGGACTAAGGCAAGAACATCACATTGTATGGTGTCCGGGGCATGTTGGTGTCACTGGTAACACAGGGGCAGACGCTCTTGCTCGCGAGACTTCAATCCGAGCAAAGAATGACACCCCAATCGGAAATAGCAATCAAATACTAGCATGCGATGTCTTAGAACATCAACGTCGTTCTCGCCAAGAACTTGTCGTGCCAAACCCGAAATTAACAGTGGAGGAGGTTCGGCTATACAGAAAAATCCAGACAAACACCTACCCACATCTGGGGCGATGGCATGCCATCTGGCCAACCAGATATGCCAGTCAATGCCCCTGGTGTGGGGGGAGGCCATCCTTGCCCCATGTGACATGGGAGTGCCAATCACGACCCCAAAATTCGAATTCACTCCGTTTAGCACAAAATTCCTTTAGGGAGCCTTGGGCAGCCATCCTCGCCCGGACTGACCTGGAGACTCAATTGAGCCTCCTCGACCAGGCACGGCGCGTGGCGGTGGCCACTGGAGTCCTGGACTAAGGACCCACCCTCCGGCCCCCTTAACCCTATTTTTCCTAAATAAAGTTATTTCTCTCTCTCTCTACCGATCACCGAGCTCTAGTGTAAACACGTTTTGCGGCGCTCTAGACGACATTTTTCGTACTATTTCGAATGAAACCAAGAACATGGTTATAATGGGAGACATAAATATCAATCTTCGGGATTAGAACTGTGCGCACAGCAAAGAATACATTAGCATCCGTCATGGATACGGCATCGAGTCATTGTTACAACTACCTACTAGGTGCGTCTCTAACTCGAGTACTCTCATCGATGATGCACTAACAAACCTGCTTAAACCCCCTGAGGCTTTTATCATACGAAGAAACATAACCGACCACTTCCCAATTGTGCTCCGTTTTCCCCCGTCTTAATCACGCCGTTAAAACTCTGTACACAAAATCCAGGTTTGACAAAGAACACTTCATAGAGCTAGTTAACAGTTCAGATTGGTCGTGCGTAACATCATTAAATGACGCTGAAGCCTCTTATAATGAGTTTTCTGGCATAATGAAAGCTTGTATATCCTCAGCAACAACAGTTGTTAAGTGCCGTAAACATTTTGCATCCCATTCAAACCCTTGGCTTACACCATTGTTACACCATTGTTGAAGAGCATGCGCAAGAAAGAAAATCTGTATCGTAAATGCAAAAATAGACCATTTAACCAATCTCTTAGGCTTCGGTACAAAAAGTTTTGCACCTTACTGACATATCTGCTTAAAAAAGCGAAGAAAAGTTACTATGAAAATGTAATAAATCAAAACGAGAACGATTCCCGATAGCAATGGCAGGTACGTAATGCGTTTCTGAATAAGAATCCTACTAGGAATAGAATAACGAAAATTCAAAAAAAAGACTGCATAATCACAAATCCTGAAGATATTGCATGCACATTCAGCAACTTTTTTGCTACTGTGCCTGATATCCCTGGCGTTAAAGACGTTCACATGTCGCGCTTGTCACAACAATCATTTTATCTCTTCCCAACTACACCCAGTGAAGTTCGCGCAACAATTATAAATCTTAAAAATTGTAGTCCTGGTTTAGATTCAATATGCTCGTATCATATCCAGGAAATTGTCGACGGCATAAGTGAGGCTTTCAGTCACGTTGTCAATTTAAGCTTTAAAACTGCCGTTTTCCCTAGCAACTTGAAAAGATCAAAAATAATTCCTGTGCACAAAAAAGGAGACATCACGTTACTAGCAAATTACAGGCCTATATCCATCTTGCCGTGTTTCAGTAAAGCAGTAGAAAAACTAACAGCACAGCGCCTATCTTGGACAAGTTCCAACTATTAACACCAAGACAGTTTGGTTTTCGTGCTGGATATTCTACTAACCTAGCTTTAATCACCCTTACTGGCAAGATCAAAGCAGAAATTGATGGGAACAGATTCGTAGGATCTGTCTTTATCGATTAGCATTCGATTCCCTTAATCACAACATTCTTTTTACTAAACTCAGCGCATATGGCATAACAGGTCCATCTTTAGAGCTACTGCGCAGTTATTTACACGACAGACCGCACCAGGTTTGCATTTCAGGAGTACTGTCTGACACAAAAAATAATTATTACTGGCGTTCCACAGGGCTCCATACTCGGCCCCTCTTATTTATAATCTTCATTAATGATTTCTCAAACTGCCTAACTTCTACAGAATGTCTTTTGTACGCGGACGACACCACTATTTACGTTTTCCATAACGACATCTGTACGCTAACTGAGCGTTTAAATGATGAACTAAATAATATCAGTAGTTGGTGCAAAAAAAATAAATTGGTAATTAACCCTCATAAAACGAAGTTTATGGTTTTTAGTTCACACAATAAACCTCGCCCTAACCATCCACCACTGTACATAGCTTCTCACCCAATATTACCATCTAATGAGTGCTCATTTTTAGGTGTTCAATTAGACTCCTTTCTAAAGTTTTATTTGCCGCTTAAAGAAAGAAAGCCGCTTATGGTATCAGGGTGTTTTTAAAGGCCAGACACTACTTTCAAAAGCACACTCTCCTGACATTGTGTTATGCCTTTATTTATAGCCATTTAAATTACTGTATACTTTAATATGGACGCAGCATTAAATCAGTAAGAAGAAAGCTTGGCATAGGACAAGGCAAGATGTATGCACTGAAAGATAAGCATGGTAATATCATCACCAATTTCGATGACATAGTAAAAGCAGCAGAAGAATTCTATACTGACGTGTACAGTGCCCAAAACAGCCAAGCTACTTTCATTCAAAATAGTGATGAACCGGATACAGAGGCTCCTTCTATAACTAGCGCTGAAGTTAGAAGGGCCTTGAAAGACATGACCAGGGGAAAAGCTGCTGGAGAAGATGGAATAACAGTAGATTTAATCAAAGATGGAGGAGATATCATGCTTGAAAAGCTTGCGGCCCTTTATACGCAATGCCTCACAACTTCATGTGTACCAGAGAGCTGGAAGAACGCCAACATTATACTGATCCATAAGAAGGGAGACGTTAAAGAACTGAAGAATTCTAGACCCATTAGCTTGCTTTCAGTATTGTATAAAATATTCAATTGAACGTCCTGGAATTGGACGTCCTGTACGCCTGAAACAATTGGACGTCCTGGAATTGGACGTCCAATTGTTTCAGGCGTGCAGACTGTTACCGAGAACCTTTCTCGGTATGTAGACCAGCTAATTAAACCAATTCCCCCAACCTTCCCCTCTTACTTGAAAGACACTAACCATTTCTTAAGCGAAATAGTAGACCTACGCATTCCCTCTGGTTCACTGCTTGTGACGATGGATGTCGTGTCCCTCTATACAAATATCCCCCATCTAGACGGCATTCGCGCTTTATCCCTTGCCTATGGAGAAGCTGCCATTGACAAGCCCATTAGCGTTCTCACACTAGGCACCTTATTGAAACTCATTCTTGAATTAAATAATTTCGAATTTAATGATTGCCATTATCTACAGGTCAGTGGTACTTCTATGGGAACACGGATTGGGCCGAATTATGCTAATATTTTATGGGCATACTGGAAAATGAATTTCTTGAAAACTGCACCCTAAAACCTGTGTACTATAGGCGTTTCATTGACGATATATTTCTTGTATGGCTCCATGGTGAATCGACACTCCTTAACTTTATAACTGGCTCCAATAGCGTTCACCCGAGCATTAAGTTTTCACATAACCACTCAACGTCAGAGATTGACTTCCTCGATGTTACAGTGCCAATAACCGGAAATAGTTTGACAACCAAGCTTTACAAAAAGCAACGGACAGGTGCCAATATCTCCATTTCCAAAGCAGCTACATTCGTCATTGTAAAACCGCGATCCCTTATAGCCAGGCACACCGTACAAGGTAGATATACCTGGTAGCGAAGCTTCCATAGAAGCCCACTACGTTCAGATCATGGTTGCTTACCGGCGGTTCATGGGGCTTAGCGCCATCTGTGTGAGGAGGGAACACTTCCGGCGGAAGAAAAAATAATTTGACGTCATATCCGTCAAAAACAGAAGTGACGTCATTTTGTTCTCATTGGCGCGAAATTTGTTTTCGGAGGCCTGCCATTAGAGCTGTATATTCAAATGCCCCGCCATTCGACTTCATGGGCGTTCCGAGTTTTCAGCGCGAAAAGCGATGCCGGAAAAGATCAGCCGTACGGGTGTCGAAATCGCATCGCTGTACAGAACATACTTTCTTAGGAGGCCAACGAACACTTTGGGCGTAGATTGCGCAGAGTGCTCGTCCTTTCGTCGGACGCCAAGCCCGTCGGCCAGCGCTGTTGCACGAAAACAACTAAAGTAAACAAGTATCTGACGGTCACAACTCACTACTTTTGACTGCACAGGTTAAGAAACAATAAAACTACCCGCGTCACCTAATTCAGACAAACGTCGACATGCAACACAACACATGTGAGGGGGGCGTATTGTAACAGGTGAACTTTACGAGCGCGCCTTTCCACGCACTCCAAGAGTTGCATGGCATTGCAAGTGATAGCGGCGTCAACGGCCACCGCTATCGATGGGCGCTCTCACGGTGGGCCCTGAAAAAAACGTATATATTGATAATGATCTAGTAAAATACAGTTGTATCTTTTCTCGCCATGCATATATAAAATGAATTAGGAATTTTATTTTCGTTGAATTAATCTAACTGCGTCTCGCTTTAATTTAAAAAGGCTATTTTTCTTTCCCAGTGTTTATTCCCCCCAAACATAGTCGCGCTTCAATCGCTGCTCCCATAACCGCCCTTGCTGATGTCGGTGACAATTGGTTCTGAACCGCTTTTCGCCCGAAGCTTCGCGACCTATGTGGATCGACCTTGCACCGTATTAGGCGTATATGCTCTGAACAAAAAGATTTTGATGCTAACTGTGCAGATCTAAAGCGCACACTCGTGGACCGCCGGTACCCTAAGGAAATTATTGATGACGCAATAAAACGAGCCAATAACTTGAAAAGGGAAGATATTCTCGTGAAGTCAAAGCCGGCGGTGACCACTTCTGCTACTAACCTTATTTTGACGTCATCATCATCATCAGCCTATATTTTATGTCCACTGCAGGACGAAGGCCTCTCCCTGCGATCTCCAATTACCCCTGTCTTACGCTAGCGTATTCCAACTTGCGCCTGCAAATTTCCTAACTTCATCATCCCATCTGGTTTTCCGCCGACCTCGACTGCGCTTCCCTTCTCTTGGTATCCATTCTGTAACCCTAATGGTCCACCGGTTATCCATCCTACGCATTACATGGCCTGCCCAGCTCCATTTCTTCCGCTTAATGTCAACTAGAATATCGGCTATCCCCGTTTGTTATCTGATCCACACCGCTCTCTTCCTGTCTCTTAACGTTAGTCCTAAGATTTTTCGTTCCATCGCTCTTTGTACGGTCCTTAACTTGTTCTCGAGCTTCTTTGTTAACCTCCAAGTTTCTGCCCCGTATGTTAGCACCGGTAGAATGCAATGATTGTACACTTTTCTTTTCAACGACAGTGGTAAACTCCCAGTCAGGATTTGGTAATGCCTGCCGTATGCACTCCAACCCAATTTTATTCTTCTGTAAATTTCTTTCTCGTGGTCAGGGTCCCCTGTGAGTAATTCACCTAGATAAACGTACTCCTTTACAGACTCTAGAGGCTGACTGGCGATCCTGAATTCTTGTTCCCTTGCCAGGCTATTGAACATTATCTTTGTCTTCTGCATATTCATCTTCAACCAAATTCTTACACTTTCTCGATTAAGGTCCTCAATCATTTGTTGTAATTCGTCTCCATTGTTGCTGAATAGGACAATGTCATCTGCAAACCGAAGGTTGCTGAGATATTCGCCGTTGATCCTCACTCCTAAGCCTTCCCAGTCTAACAGCTTGAATACTTCTTCTAAGCATGGAGTGAATAGCATTGGAGGGATTGTGTCTCCTTGCCTGACCCCTTTCTTGATAGGTAACTTTCTACTTTTCTTGTGAAGAACCAAGGTAGCTGTGGAATCCTTGTAGATGTTTGCCAAGATATTCACGTATGCCTCCTGTACTCCTTGATTACGCAATGCCTATATGACTGCTGGTATCTCTACTGAATCAAATGCCTTTTCATAATCTATGAAAGCCATGTAGAGAGGTTGATTGTACTCCGCAGATTTCTCGATTACCTGATTTATGACATGGATTTGATCCATCGTAGAATATCCCTTCCTGAAGCCAGCCTGTTCTCTTGGTTGGCTGAAGTCAAGTGTTGCCCTGATTCTATTGGAAATTATCTTGGTGAATATTTTACACAATACTGAAAGCAAGCTAATGGGTCTATAATTCTTCAGTTCTTTAACGTCTCCCTTCTTATGGATTAGTATAATGTTGGCGTGCTTCCAGCTCTCTGGTACACATGAAGTTGTGAGGCATTGCGTATAAAGGGCCGCAAGCTTTTCAAGCATGATATCTCCTCCATCTTTGATTAAATCTACTGTTATTCCATCTTCTCCAGCAGCTTTTCCCCTGGTCATGTCTTTCAAGGCCCTTCTAACTTCAGCGGTAGTTATAGAAGGAGCCTCTGTATCCGGTTCATCACTATTTTGAATGAAAGTAGCTCGGCTGTTTTGGGCACTGTACAGGTCAGTATAGAATTCTTCCGCTGCTTTTACTATGTCATCAAAATTGCTGATGATATTACCATGCTTATCTTTCAGTGCTATGCCAAGCTTCCTTCTTACTGATTTAATGCTGCGTCCATGTTTTACGGCTTCCTCAATCTTTCCCACGTTATAATTTCGAATATCCCTTGCTTTTTTCTTGTTGATTAGTTTTGACAGTTCAGCGAATTCTATCTGATCTCTTGAGTTGGACATTTTCATCTTCTGTCGTTTCTTTATTAGGTCCTTTGTTTCTTGGGAGAGCTTACCTACTGGTTGCCTTGGTGCCCTACCTCCCACTTCAATTGCTGCTTCTGAGATCAACCTAGTTACGGTTTCATTCATTACCTCTATGTTGTCTTTATCTTCCTTTTCTAAAGCTGCATATTAGTTTGCAAGCACCAGCCTGAATTGGTCTGCTTTTACCCTTACTGCCTCTAGGTTGGCCTGTTTCCTCTTGACTAATTTCACTCTCTCTCTCTTCAAATTGAGAGAAATCCTAGACCTCACTAACCTATGGTCACTGCACTTAACATTACCTAACACTTCTACATCCTGCACTATGCTTGGATCGCCAGAGAGTATGAAATCTATTTCATTCCTTGTTTCTCCATTAGGGCTTTTCCAGGTCCACTTCCTGTTGCTGCGCTTCCTGAAGAAGGTATTCATTATTCGGAGCCTATTCCTTTCCGCGAATTGCATTCCTAGAATCGATGCCGTAGTTGCCAATTGCTTGCTCACCAACCTGCTTTTTCCCCACTTTTGCATTGAAGTCGTCCATGACTAAAGTATACTGAGTTTGCACCTTTCTCATTGCTAGTTCAACATCTTCATAAAACTGTTCTATTTCTTCATCATCGTGACTAGAGGTTGGGGCATAGGCTTGTACTACCTTCATTTTGTACCTCCTATTAAGCTTTATTACGACGACTGCTACCCTCTCATTAATGCTGTAGAATTCATCAATGTTGCCCGCTATGTTGTTATGCACTAGAAATCCTACCCCGGATTCTTTCTTATCTGGAAGACCTCTGTAGCAGAGGACGTGGCCGTTAGTCAGCACTGTGTAAGCCTCACCAGTTCTTCTAACCTCACTAAAGCCAATAATATCCCAGGAAATCCCTGATAATTCTTCAAATAGTCCTGCTAAACTAGCCTCACTCGAGAGGGTGCGCGTGTTGAACGTTGCCAGGTTCAGTTTCCATTGGCGGCCTGTATTGACCCAGAGATTCTTAGCACCCTCTGCCGCGTAGCAGGTCTGACCGCCGCCTTGGTCAGGTGCTCCACAGCCACTGGGAACTGAGGGCCATGGGCGAATTGTCGGAGTCATGAGGGAGTTAGTTGCCGAATACTGCACCAGGGAGGCCAATTCCTGTTCTGGTGAGGACGTACTCGGCGTCTATTCCGAATGTTTCTGCCATTCTCAAACGGCATTAAATAGTCTAGGCCAAAGTGAAAGACTTAGAATAATTTCCCCAGAGGTACCACGCGTAGTGTACCGACGCTCAAAAAACATTCGCGATTTGATATCTTCTAAAGTCGGCGCCCGCGTACATGCAGGTGGCCGTCCCTGTAACAAACCACGCTGTAAAGTATGTCCGCATATGCTAACCACGACAACAGCGAGAAGAAGTGCTTCAAACTTCGCGCTCCGCATCAAAGGCAGCTTCAACTGTGACACGTCGAACGCCATTTATCTGCTTGAGTGTGGTACGTGCCACCTACAATATATTGGTCAAACAGAAACGCCGTTCAGAATCCGATTCAATAATCATCGTTCTCACGCAAAGCATCTCCCACGCCTTCCGCTGTCAAAACACCTGTGCTTAACTGGGCACTCTTTTGACAGTCTCAGAGTGGCTATATTGGAATCTGGTTTTCCTTCCCACCACGATCGTTTAGTCCGCGAATCTTATCTGATATACAAGTTCAACGCCCTTTCTTGTGGTATTAACGAAAACATCGGAAAACTAACCTGCATCAGCAACTCACATTGAACAGTTCTTATATATATATATATATATATATATATATATATTATATATATATATATATATATATATATATATTGCTTGTGTACGTGCGCACTGTGGCTGCTTATACGCGGTTTTCTCAATTGAAAGCTTGTGTTTGTGCTTGGTGACTGGCAGCTACGGCTATGACATTCTCTGCATGGGTCACGTGTTGACTGACTATTGTATAATTGCAGCACTGGGAAGTTATTCTTTTTTGTGAATTCATGAAATAAAGGTTTTTTGTCCACGTGTGCATTGTTAAATCTGTCCACGGGCGCATTTTTTAATCCTGCTTTCTGCCACAGGGCGGAAGACAGCACTCGCGTTCATGTTGTACATTCGTGCGCAGCTTGTACTTTTTTAACACCGCATGATTATGTGATTATATGTAGTGATGATTTCCATCTGCTGTGATTTTTAGAACTGCGCGGCGATTTTTTTCATTTTGTCACCGTGCTGTGACTAGGGTTTGACTGTGCGCATGCAGAAGGGAAGCGCAGTCGAGGACGGCAGAAAGTCAGGTGGGATGATGAGGTTAGGAAATTCGCAGGCGCAAGTTGGAATACGCTAGCGCAAGACAGGGGTAATTGGAGATCGCAGGGAGAGGCCTTCGTCCTGCAGTGGACATAAATATAGGCTGATGATGATGATGATGATGATGATGATGATGATGATGATGTCGTATGGGACAACGCGATAAGTGTCTGGTGTGTATATATACCTGTAACGCAACCACACTTGTATTCACTCCGACGAAGGCCGGTCCTCCGGCCGAAACGTCAGTCAGTAAATATGCCATAAACGTTCGTCTTTTTTTTCCTTTTTTGAATATATATATATATATATATATTGTAAAGAAGAGACACAAAGACACAGCACCCGTTCACTGGGCCGGCTGTGCTATTCTCCGCTCGTCCGTCGTCTTTCTTCTCTTCTAGCGTCCGCCTTGCGAGCGCGCGCGGCCAAGTTCACTTCGCCTTTACAATATATATATATATATATATATATATATATATATATAGGGTGTGTTTCCGCGCACACGTGCAACATTTATTTAAATTTGCCTGTGGCAGATAGCCCAATTGTAGTTAATGAGCTGGTCTACTCGAAGAGGCGGATATTACTTGCACAAAGAAATTTAATCTATAATCGACTAATTAACAGAAATTCACTAATAAAGTTTTTAACCACTTGCCTGATGGCCCATATTGCAATTTAGAAATTGTAGCCGTGGAGTTCGCAAGGCGAATCCACTTGAAATAATTCTGATGATGACACCAGTTTCGAGATAATAATTCCCGCACTTTGCAGAGAAATGCATTGGCGTTCCAGTTAATTTTCTGTTTCAATGCATAAAGCGACGTTTTCTTAAGAACCAAACTGGAACGCCAATGCATTTCTCCACAAGGTTCAGGAATTAATATCTCGAAACTGGTGTCATCCCGAGAATTCGTTCCAAGTGGATCCGCCTTGCGAATTCCACGGCTACAATTTGTAAATTGCAATATGGGCCATCAGGGAATTAGTTAAAAACTTAATTAGTGAATTTTTTTAATTATTGAATTATGCATTTCAATTTTTTCTGCAAGTAATGTCCGCCTCTTCAAGTATACCAGCTCATGAACTAGAATTGTGCTATCTGAAACACCCTGTATGTATATGTATAGTATATGTACGCCACGCTCCGTCTTCCGGCTTTCGGAGAACGCTTCCGGCGTTTTGCCCGAATGATCCCCCGGCCGGTACTTCCCCCACTCATCATCGTTCACTTCCTGGATATGCGGTGTTTTTTTTTTCTTAGCAGGATTTCATTGACATTTTGGTTGTAAATATAGTTACTGCATACCAAAGGTGGTATTCTGAATTCATTTTCTTCGACATGTTCATTTTCATGTGACTTGGTAGAGGATGCGTCGACGACGATAGGCAACAGTGCTTAACACTCCGACGGGAGCTCTGTTGCAGTCGACACCGATGCTTCGACTCATCTGGAAGCCGCGAAAATTAGTTTCAGATTATCGTAAACCTTTCAAGACCATTTCGAGACCAGCTTTTTGATAACGTCTTAAAAACATTTAGAAACTGTATATGAAAAGCTTTGCCAAAGGGATTATTTTTGTCTTTCCCAATCCTATTTCTAGACGAGCTTTTCGAATAAGTCTTTAATACCTGTTATAGATCGTCTGAGAAAAGTAATTAAGCCGGACATTAGTAGACATATACGACGTTCAACCAACGAAGTTGTATCACTGGTGTCTTCTTTAAGCCGTTTTTATCGCCTTGGATAAACGCTACGAAAACGTATCTCTTTTGTGATACCTGGGTATTTGCCTATGCAAGCAGAACGCTCTCGCACACAGACGCCAATTGCTCAACAGCTGAGAAGGAATGCCTTGCCGTGGTATGGGCGGTTATGAAATTTCGCCCGTATTTGTGCGGCCGCCCTTTCAAAGTTATGAGTGATCATCATTCACTATGCTGGCTGAACGACCTGAACGACCCTTCGGGGCGATTAGTGCGCTGCAGCCTCAGGCTACAAGAACTCTATATGACCATCATATTCAAGTCGGGGAAACAGCATACCGACGCCTGTCGCGGTCACCGATAGTGTCGACAGCTTCATCCAATCAAAGCGAGGCGTCATTCCTGGCGGTATTCTTGATACGGCCGCCGTAGCACACCAACCGCGTGATGACCCTGAGTTGCTACCCTGATTAATAGACAGTTTTATTTCAGCGTTTGCAAGTAAACGTAAACGCATTACGTACGCAAAAAATAGCATTGTCATCACTGCGCATGCTCTGAACGTTATTCGGTTTCTGCTGTTTACATGCGCTATGTTAACGTAGGTTATTTGGTGAGTTTAACGTTCGTAATGTTTACGGACACTAAGAAATAACGTTGTCAAACATGGCGGCACCACTAGCTCTCGCTTCAGCATGAATTCTCGTGATGGTTGCGCGCTCACTCCCGTAGATCACCAGTAACTATACAAATGAGTTTTCGCTTTCTCTAAACTCACCTGAAACGTTAGTTTTGAGCACATAGCGCGCCCACTTTCTCAGGTCGTTTGGCAATTCCAGAAGCAGGTGAAACAAAAACACCGCATATCCACGGGGTGAATGACGGTGAGTGGGCGAAGCTCCGGAGGGAATCGTCGGTAAACCGTGAATCTTCCGTGTAATTCGCCCAGTCTCGCCGCACTAAATCGAACGATTGACTTCCACCAATGACACGCGCCATATAATAATAATAATAATAATCGGACGTCATTCCTATTTTATAACAGCGCCCTTCGTTATAATTGCACCATCTCCCGCTTAAAGGGACGCTAGCACAAACGCGTTAGAAACGTGCAGTACTCTAAGGGGAAGAGGCCACAGCGTGTTACGCAGCCGTTTATACATGCCGGAACGTGCACCGCATTTGCCGACGCCATCACATGACTGCTGAGAGAGTATAACCCCGTATTCATAAACGCTCCTCGACTTGAACTTGACTTGCCACCGCCTTCAACGCGTTTCGAACGCGCTGCCCAAGGCGGTGGCAAGTTCAAGTCGAGGAGCGTTTATGAATACGGGGGTAAGGCGGAGAGGCTACAGCGTCTTACACCAGCTTCTTACACGGGCCGTAACGCGCTAGCACAAACGCGTTAGAAACGCGCAGTCTTTCGTTAATGTTAGGTATTTATTGTCATCGTGGTGCGTGTGTCCATGTGCACTTCGTGGCGTAGTGGCTAGCGCCGCGCGTTTGGAAGCGAGGGGTCCCTGGTTCGATTCCGCGCTACGGACACAACTTTCGGAATTTTTTTTTTTTTTTGATAAAAGTAGACGTGGCTACCTACTACGACTACGACGACTACTACTACTACATACTTCAGAGGAGGGACAGACCCACACCCTAAGGAGCTTCGCCCCTAAAAACTGCTGGTGGCAGCTTTCCCTCCAAGAGTCATCTCTGCGCTTGCTGAGGGTCTGTTGCAGAAGTTTAAGAAAGGAAAAAAGGACAAAGATTTCGGCGGGAAGAAACGTGCGCTTGAGGTTGTTCCGTACATCCACAAAGTTTCGCATAATCTCAAGAAGGTGGCCAATAGGCACGAAGTTTGAGTGGTTTTTCCTGCCCCCAACAAACTCGACCGACTTTGGCCCCGCATAGCCACAGCAGGCGAAACAAGGCGAGGTTGCCGTAAGAACCACCTTTCGCCCTATCTCAGCTGCATCTGCGGAGTTGCCTGTGAAATTCCTTTGCTCTATGGCAAAAGGTATATCGGCCAAACTGGAAGGTGTGTTAATGACTGTTTTAGAGTACACGCCTTGAATATTAAAAAGAAGGAGCGAACGCATTTGGCGGATCACGTGAACTCTTGTGGATGTGAGGCATTATTTTTTGACGCGAGGATTCTTGGTAGGAGCCACAATGAGTAGGCCCGCTTGTTACTGGAAGCTTATCACATAAATAAGAGGGGGGAAGGTTGCATTAGTGAACCTTCTTTAAGTCTCTACGCAAAAGAGTTTAGATACCTCGACGTGCATGTATATTAGTCTGCCATTTCTTATACATTGTCTTTATCATCTTTTTTTTCATGTACGTTTCTGCGCATGTGCCTTTTTCATGTATATTTCATGACGACTTGTGGAATAAACAGTTGAAAGTAGCGCCTGTCCTGTGTTTGACCTCTCTTTTGTGCCGTGTCTCTTGTTTGCACTCCAAAAAGTTTATCACGAATAATGACAAGACATTCTTTTTCCGGCAAGGCACGTTTTTTCCTTGTAGCCTGCGGCTAGCTCGTTGGTCCGTGGCGACATTCGAATTGTCTTAATGGCTTGGGCTTGCAAGGGGGTGTCCGGTACAGAACGAGGAAGCGCCACCACCAGATGTCACGTTCTAGGGCTGGTGAAGAACGAAGCACTTTCAAAACTGGGACTTACTTGTGCTTAGCAGGACAACTAACGCTTAAGCACTACAAACAGCGGCGAGCAAAGTCAGCGATCGTCGAGAATCTCATATCCGGTTCAAGCGCGTCGGCTATTTATCCATGATTCGTCGAACATTCCAGCGTAACCGCTGTTGCTCGCGTGCCTTCACGAATGTATTACGTTGTTCGTGTCATGCACTCTTGTTACACAGGGTTCATGCGATCTGGCTATGCGACCAGATTATCTCATGCTTAGTTATGCGTCATGCAGTATGGTTACAGAATTAAGGTTCATCAAAAACAAGACGACAGACAGAACCAGCGATAACATTCGAGAAATTTCCGATATAGAAGGGCGTGTCATGCGCGGAGCGATTGCTTTCAACGTTTGCTAGCCAGTGAAATGCGGTCACCGCGGATAAAAATAAACCAGTGCGCCTGACAATATCTTCTAGAGCTCACGACCTAATGTGATTACATCTGTACTTTAATTGGGCTGATGCATCCCTGTACTGGAACATAACTCACATTCTTAGCTGCATTCAAAGAGCAACTAAATGCAATGAAAAAAAATAAAACAAACCCAAACAAAATCAACAAAATGCAATAGTAACGTTCTTACTTTCGTTTAGCGTGAGATGTTGCTAGATTTCGGGTAGGCCACCATAATGCAAATAATTTTACCACCTTCTGTTTCAGGAATGATTCACCTGAAGTTAGAGTGGTCCGGGACAGCGCCGACAGCACTGATTATTACTTATATATGAGTATAGACACCATGGGCAAGGTGTGGACAGGCTATCACAACAAATTTGGAGGCAATCTTCTTGCCTTTGGTGTACCGGACATCACAGCTGGCTCATACTATTCGCTAGCTCTCCGTATCAACGGAGCGGCCCTAATGGTAAATAGATAAGGTTACTTTATTGTTTCTATTGCAATATATTCAATGTTTACATAGTATAGTAGCAAAGAAGTGATGAAAAACAAGAAATGCAGATAGACAAAAAAATTTGCAGTTTCGCCCGAAAGGCAAAGCATCGATTGAGACAGCAAATTAGTATGTAGCTATACGAAGTAAGGCTAGTAGTCTTATCGGCCGTATAATCTTGTAAACATTTGCTTAGTTACTTTCAGATATAGCGCAAAAAAGTACACACACACACACGAAGACACGACAGACGTGGACGAGCGCTGCTACCAACTGTTTATTCCAGTCAACAAACCCTCTGACTTATAAGGTGAACCACATACGCCAGTGTCACGCCCCTTTCCCATGCGAGGTGAGAAAAACAAATCTAAAAAAAGTTAACAGTACTATCTGCCTCAGGCAACAGAGTTCAAATAATTCTTTCTGGGGTTTTACGTTCCAAAACCAGTTCTGATTATGAGGCACGCCGTAGTGAAGGGCTCCGGATAAATTTTGAGCACTTGGGGTTCTTTAACGTGCACTACAACGCAAGCACACGGGCGTTTTTGCATTTCGCCTCCATCGAAATGCGGCCCTCCGCGGCCGGGGTTCGATCCCGCGATCTCGTGCTCAGCAGCGCAAAGCCTTAGCAGACTGAGCAACCGCGGCGGGTAGAGTTCAAATAGTTGAGTTCGGCACTGTGCAAAAGAATTGACCCTTCGCTTATTTATACAAATATCTGATTTCTTGTGGATATCGAATGCTTCTAGAGCCACTCGAGCCATGTAGTTTATTGATTTGCCTAAGATAGTGGTTTCGTAAAATCGTGCCTCACAACCACACGTAATGATATGGGCCACCAAATGTGCATACTTGTCCTCTTTTATTGCGATAGCAATTATATAGACACTTCAACCGGATTTCTGCCCTCGGCGTCGCCGTCGCCGTGAGGTTCCGCATATATTCCAAGGGCGATAAAATCGTCGCCGCGCGCCGTATGCGCGAGCGAAAGCGCGCGGGGGACGCGCGCTATCACGGAGGGCGAACGCACGGCGGAAAGCAAACGCGACCGTCCAGCGAAAGGCCGTTGGGGTATGGGAGGGAGGGAGGCGGGCGGCGCTGTGCTCCGGCGCCAAAGGCGTATCTTACCACTCAATCTCCCACGCGAAAGCAAGAAACGGGAAGAGGGGGGGGGGGGGGAGGGGGGCAGCTTCTCCTTTGCCAACAACTTCTCTGCCCGGCGGTCACCCGCACCGTCTCTTATCTCCACACGGCTGTGACCTTTGTATGGGCTGTGCATTTGCCGCTCAGTTTCCGTTGAAGCGATAGACCGCGCGAACTAGCGCTTGCTGCCAGCGTTTTGACAGTCGTTGGCTGCGGTCATTCAGTGTGATCTATTCATGTTTGCTTGTGCGCGCTGACACCACGATTGTTAATTCAGTTAGTAAGCCAATGTGTCCAAGTTTATGCAGCCGATAAAACTACTATCCCTACTCCGAATAGCGCTCTACTAATTTGCTATCGCAATCGATGCTTCGCCTTTCGGGCGAAACTGCGACATTTTTTTTCCTAACTTTTAGCGCATGCTCCCTGAGCCGGTCGTTTATGCACCGTTCGGTTTGGCCGATGTACACCTTTCCGCACAACAAGGGGACGGAGTATAGCACTCCTGTCGCACACCCCACGAAGCGGCTATCATGCCTGGTTAGGCAACCTCGTTTCCTGTCACCGCAAATTCGAGGGCAGAGCCTGGATAGCTTATTAGGAGCCGTGAAGACCACAGGAATACGATGCCTGTTCGCGACCTTCTTCAGGTTGTGCGAGACCTGATGCATATAAGGCATGGCTACGGGTCTCGTCACAAAAGTTAACAAGAAGTTCAGAAAAAAGAGGACAAGTATGCACATTTGGTTGCCCATATCATTACGCGTGGTTGTGAGGCACGATGTTCCGAGATCACTATCTTAGGCAAATCTACAAACTACACGGCTCGAGTGGCTCTAGAAGCATTTGATATCCACAAGAACTCAGATATTTATATTCACATGGCAAAAGTTGTCAAGGAACATGTAGAAAATCGCAGAATCAGCATGCTTTCCTGGCCGGCCAAAGGCGCTGACATGAACATCTGCGAAAATATATGGGGGTACATAAAAGCAGCCATGGTGCGAAAACCTGTCCGCCCGACGACTGGGGACGAGCTGTGGGCAGCCGTTCGGCAAGAATGGGAGGACCTTCGAGCGCATCATGACTTTATGCCAGCGTTGTACGCGTCACTGCCCTCTATGATGGCAGAAGTCGTTGCCGCAAAGGGTTGTATGACAAAATGCCGGGTGTAATGCGTCTGCTGAATCCAAAAATGTGGCCCTATTCTGGTGACTGTGCAGAAGGGGTCCAAGCGGAATGGCACATCATCAAAGAGAAAATTATTCCTGCTTACTAATACTACTTCTAAACGGATCAATCTTTTGTTGAACTTGCACCAAATAAAAGTTCGGATGTTTGTGTTTCCTTGCCTGTTCGTTGCACGATAAGAACACAGCAGAAGGAAAACTAAACAAAGTGAAAAGTTGAAGTAGTTACAATAACGCCAAGCATAAGGAGCACAACGGTCTGAATTAAAAGCATCAAAATCGTGGTTTCTGTCATAATTTGGTTTCTATTGAGGGGCTGCTAGCAGACGACACACGCGCGCTACGATGACGTAATGCGCACGAAAGGAGCCTACCCTCCCCGAGCATGCGCGAAGATATTGTGGCTGCCGTCTGACGGCGCTGGTGATATAGAAAGCCACGCGCTCCCGTGTTCACCCTCCAAAAGATTACGACTGTACACCACATTGGCCGGGCACCGACGACACTTGCGTATTACCATATGAGCCGCGCGCAGCCGCCTGCGGGTCTCCGCAATTATTGTGTCAATTAAGTCATTGAGATGTGCCACATAACACGTGCACACCTCCTGGCTGTCCGTGTAGATGTCGATCCGCGTATACTGCGGTACGAGTGTCTCTCGAGGGCCCGAAATTATGGCGTCGAGTACAGCTAGAAGTCCAGCAGTCAAGGTCTCCGAGGGTGTTTGATCACCAAAGTACTGTTACCGCGCGCGTTGATTCCAAGTCGTGGTGAATCATTTATGACAGGGAGTTGGGCTATTTGGAATTTGAAGAAAAAACCTGTTCCAACGCGCAATAAAAGTGAAAAAGTGCCCACAGCTTTTTTTTTTTTTGTTTTTTGCCTGCCTTTACTGTCGTCCGTTTGTCTCTGTACATTTTTTCCTTTCTTTTTTGACGCTCTGCGTTTGTCAGGGTGGTTAGGCCCATTTTCGGGTCACTTGCCTTAGGGTGTGATGCGGATGGCAGCGTCCATGTTAATGTCAGCAGCTCAGGAGCAATCAAGGCTCTCCACGTGTCAGCTGGCGTAATGCCATCCGCGCTCGGGGTTCCGGCGGCGATGCATGCGTCACTATAGTGGTTGCGAGCCGTCAAGTTGCGGGCATGTTCAACCCGTGTCTTCCGTCGGTGTTCCAAGATTGCCACGGTCGTTGTTTTAACAGCGGAGCGGCTTAAACCGTGAGTAATGTGTCTGCTGAATCCAAAAATGTGGCCCTATTCTGGTGACTGTGCAGAAGGGGTCCAAGCGGAATGGCACATATCTCTGTGAACTAGTGAAGCTGAACCTGGCTAAGTCTAGCTAAGCATGGTTGCGACTACTTAAGCTAGTCACTCATCGATAGGCTATTGATAGCCAATAAATAGCTAATCGATAATCGATCAATAATGATTAAATTCAGGAAAATACTGGGGATTACTTGGTAGTGCTTAGCCTAGCCAAAACGCCATGCAAGGGAGCGTGCGCACTAAAACAACTAGAAGAGCTATGAATTGGGCTAGTTGGTGTGCATTCATTTTTTCTTGCGCTAAGTATAGTAGGGCGAGTGTCACTTCGTGTCCGCTTCATTTCAGTGTCTGTTCCATCCCTGTGGCGTCCTACTATACTTAGCGCAAGAAAAAAATGAATGCACTAAAACAAGGAAAGATAAAAAAAAAAAGCGCGGCGCGAATGCCGCGGAGCGGCAGGGGAAACAAGAAAATAAAGGGGTGCCTTGCAAGCGAGTTCCAACTCGCTTGCAAGGCACCCCTTTTATTTTAGTTTCAATTCGCTGCGGCGCCGAAGCAAAAATTAAGAGCGTATTAGAAGTTACGGAATGTACAAGAAACTACGAAGAAAACTGCTAAGTTATGCTTGCAAGCGAAGAAAATAAAAAGAGTTCTACATTAGGGACAACATGCGGCGAAACAGGCAACGTTGACTGTTGCCAACTCGCAAGGCAGCATGTCTTTCCAGGGGGCTAGGGACAGCGGTGCATCCAACGAGGAAGCAGAAAAGTGGCGCCACTACACCACAAAAGGCAATGCACTACAAGCAGAAACAGCCAGCCACCGCGGTTCGCAGGAGGACGTAAGGCGATCCCGAAGCTTTTGAAGGTGGGGGTCGAGCGGGGATAGTCGAGCTGAGAGAACGGCACCAGAGCGAAACCAGCAGCTGTAACCCGGCTGAGACGCGGTGCTTCTGCCGAAGAGGGGGGAGGATGGTCAAGCCCGAAAGCCCGGACGGTCAAGCCCGAAAGGCCGACCCGCGTCGGCCATGTATACGTTCGCACCGCCCTCTCTTTGTCCGCGTTCCAAGCGGTTGCGTATCTCGTTTCTTTCCGCTCTCCCGTGGTAGCGGTGCCGTCTAAATATCACGCGTGCCTAGTTTACACCGGCTCCTCGGGGCGCCGGTCCGGTCGTCCACGCGAATGTATATAAAAAAACCAGAAAGACAAGTGGCCGTCCTCCATGTTGAATTTTACTTCTCTTCTGTCATCGTAATGGGGAGGCCGCGTATAGTCCGGACTCCCGAGAAGCGGCGCGCCTTCGAAGAGCGACGTCGCGCATGCGCTTGGCGTTTTGTGCACGATTTTCATCGATGGTGTTTGCCGTCCGCCGGAGCCGATTGCATTCTTGTCTCTGTTCCTGCCGTCGCTCTTCATGGACGCGTCGCTCCTCGGGAGTCCGGACTATACGCGAATGTGATGGAATTTATATATTATTAACAGCGGTTATACGAGAACGTAGGTGCGCACCTTTTGTCACGATGACCCCCGATCAAGATAATAATTGTGTTCGTACCTTTGTTCTAAATTCTGCATCACCTCTCTGTCGTGTGCTAAACAGCTTCGCTGGTCATCCACCTTCACATAGTGGTATGGTCCATGGTTTTCTCGAGAATAAAAAAAATTACGCATCCACAAGATCTGTATCGCTAACCGCTGAAGACAGGACTTCACCCCCAGAACGTCGTCAGTATAGTGAGTAGCGCTGGTTACACAGTGACAGAGGGAGTAGCGCCGCTTCCTGGCTCAGTAAATTTCTCGCACGTTATCTACACACATCCACACCAACTCAACGCCCGATGTATTGCCAACGTTTCAAGAACAAGTGATTAACTGCACTCTTTAATCAATGCACCGAAGTATGGGTGACGGAAACTACAACGACATCGCAAAAATATTCCAAGTGGAACTTCTCGTGATGGTGCACCGAGCAAGAGAGTGACTAGCGACAATGCGTCTTTGCTAGAAACAATTAAAAAGTGTAGAACATCTGCGTTCCAAACCTTGTTCGCTGTGAGGACAAACCTATCATAGGTGAGCACGCCCGCATGCAATTAGGCAGAAAATAGAATATCTGATAGTGATCCCGCACCTAGGCACGTTACCGAGTAAGAAGTATGACGATCCATTAGTTTAAAGTGCTTGCCAAATAAAGAACGAAGTGTAAAACACACTAATTCTGATTTAATTTATAATCGGAAAGTTTTGAAAGCTTAGAATGCATTTCTAGCCGCGCTTTCAGTGCAAGCACCGACGCATCTCGCGCTGTTTGAGCAAGGTGTAATGAGCCCCGACATCACTTGCATATCCCCTGAAGCTGCGGTCAAATATTCGTGTCCTTCACCCAGTCGCCGTCTACGATATCAACCGAAATCAAGGCTCTCCACGTGTCAGCTGGCGTAATGCCGTCCGCGCTCGGGGTTCCGGCGGCGATGCATGCGTCACTATAGTGGTTGCGAGCCGTCAAGTTGCGGGCATGTTCAACCCGTGTCTTCCGTCGGTGTTCCAAGATTGCCACGGTCGTTGTTTTAACAGCGGAGCGGCTTAAACCGTGAGTAATGTGTCTGCTGAATCCAAAAATGTGGCTCTATTCTGGTGACTGTGCAGAAGGGGTCCAAGCGGAATGGCACATACCTCTGTGAACTAGTGAAGCTGAACCCGACATCACTTGATTTGAGCCTTGATTTCGGTTGATATCGTAGACGGCGACGGGGTGAAGGACACGAATATTTGACCGCAGCTTCAGGGGCTTTCTGAGCCACACCGGCATCATGCGCATCTATTGTAAACACTGAGGCAACGAAGGTAGCTGAGGCAAGGACTGGACGTGTCACCACGTGATCAAACATCGCGCGCTCACGGGATGGCCTCAAAAGCGGTCTGTAGTGCAGCTGACTGCAGTCTGCTCCGGGCCACCACCAACTGCACCTCGATCCGCGAAGGGCGTGTGTCGAATGAGCTCCTGAAAAACATTGGTGAACGGGTTTTAAATCATAGATCCGGAACGTGAAAGAGGTGCGACGCAATGCTAACGAATTTCTGTGGGACTTAATTCCCGATAAGTGGACACTGCATTTTTTTCGGTGATACGGCGAAAAAATTATGACACTTCTGGTTATTATTTTTCATGCCTCAATACCCTCAGCTACCTTTCCTGGCTGATTGAACGTGTTTTACCACTACAACGAAGCGAGACATACGCTTTTAACCAATTTCTGTGCATTTTTAGAAACATCATCTTGCTGTATGCTAATAGAATATATTGAAGAGAATAATTATTTCCTTACTAATCAAAATTTTCTCCCTCATTAACAACATGATATTAAAGTAGGTTTTGATCCTATTAGCCAATTTCCTACCGCGATTGCCAGCTTCGCAAGTGCCCTTGACAAGTGCTCTGCACCCATGACCTAACTCTGATATTAACGAAACGTGCGTATTCGAGTACGTCGACTATTGCGAATGGACGAAGTAAACTATTTTCTCCTGCACTTAATTCTGTTAAAATGTGTTTTAACACTATCATGTTTCGCAACGAACGCTCTGGTGGAAATTGACTGAAGACGTATCATGAAAACAGTATGTGCCGACTGAGAAAATGAAGGCGTGTTCTCTTTCGTTCTGTGCAAAGGCTGTGTGCCGGCCGCCGCTAGTTCACATGGCCTCCTCCGTGCTTCCAAATCTCGCCGGCAAGCTATCTGGCCGAAGCCGTCCATGCGCGCTTTATTACTACGCATTTATTCCGTAGCCGTCGCCGCGAGGTTCAGTATAAACTACAACGCGGATGAAATCTCCGTGCGCCGTATGCTTTATGTGCGAGGGAAAGAAAGCTCGCGAGGGAGCCGACGATTGCGGCTCAATCTGGCGCGTGCGAGGGAGGAAGCAGACGCGCCGTCTTCCTTCGTACGAAAGACCGGGGGGGGGGGGGGGGCGGCGTTCTGCTCCTGCACCAGTTGCGTACTGCACGACTGGGCGCAAGCTGAACTGGCTAACGCGGGTCAATCTCGCGCGCGAGAAGAGAAATGCGGGGAGGCAGCGCGGCAGGGAGAGGCTGTGGCTTCTACTCCACTAGCACGTGCGTCCTACTTTTCTCGGCCGCGCGTGGTCGCGCGCGCCGTGTCTTGAAAGCGATTAGACAGCACGAGGTCACTTCGATCGCTGCTGTCCCGCTTGCTCACTCACGCCAGCGTTTCGACATTGAGTGTCCGCGGTCATCGAGTGTGATGTGTTCATATTTGCTTGTGCGCGCTGATACCATGCTTGTGAATTTACTTCGTAAGCGAATGTTTCCAAGTTTATCCAGCAGATAAAACTGCTATGCTTACTTGGTATAGCTGTCTACTAATTTCCTATCGCAATCGATAATTCGCCTTGCGAGCGAAACTGCGATTTTTTACTTCAGGAAATAAAGTTGCAGCTGAAAAGAGCAAGTGCTCGTTTTTCAGCTCTCTCGAGTCGGTGAGATGCCCTCGCACAGGCACCACTCGACACCTAATAGTGTGCATATTCTTTCAACGCGTCACATGCGTCTGGTTAATTGCGGCATATTCGCTGTAACTGCCACCAGGTCGTTTTATGGAGTACCGCAGTCGAGTTATATTACAGTTCTTTATTTTGTAAACCACGATGCCCGGGTTAGGGGTGAACAAAGCTTAGAATATCGGACGACGAAAATTTTAGGAGCACGAAAGCAAGTAAATCTTCGTAGCTTCGCAGTTACCTGATTTCGGAAATACGGCGGTGGGATTGTTGTTGCTCAGTCATATCTTAATAAAGTTCAAGGCTTGATATATATATAACAATAACACGTTGCACGTATGCTAAGACTTGACTCCTATTTCGACCGCTCGCATAGCTGTTGCAGTACCTCTAGGCCAGTCGTAATTCGATATTGCTGTTATATCGAAGCTAAGACCTTAGTAACGACGCGCCAAGTAGTTTCCCAATCTGAAAAACTTGTTGACACCTCTGAGCAAACCCCAAAACTAGCCACTCGAAGTAAAGAGCACGTTTGCCGTGCAACCTGCAGCTAGATCCGATGTACCAGCATAGCGCCGGACGATAGACGGCGCTGCGATTGCAAAATAGCGGCGCCTTCAATGAGGGGGTTTATGGCAACACGTGGGAAATGGTTCTGTGATACATATACTGTGTTTCAGTGTTTGGTTGCAGCAAAACCAAGGCTACATGACCCGCGAGCGCATATTCTTGCGCAGCGAGACCCAGTGCCACAGTTCGGAACCCACTGGACGACTAAATGGCCTTGACAACTTGTCTTGACGGCAGGCGTTTACTTGGAAGCTTCTCTCCTAGTCGCGGGGTGGTTTATTGGGTGGTTTTGCTTCGTTCTTTCATAAAATACTTATTGAGACTCTGGGGAAACACGGGGAATGCGGGAGGTGGAAATTCAAGACGATGTGCAGCACGATAACAAGGTGAGGGCAGGAGCCAACGTTTCGACAAGTGGACTGGTCCTTTTCAAGGCGACATATGCTCTCTTCGGCACAGAATGAATATATAGGTACGGTTCTTCTAACGGGGAGAGAAGGTAAAACTCTATGATACGGAAATAGAGTTCTCCAGCTGTTCGAATAAAAAGGTGAAGAGAACAAACAGAAAATGCAGACATTTGCATTGAAAAAAATACAAACAATTATTTGATTTGACAGTGGATAAATTCAAGCGTGTAGTCGACACAGTGAAACACTCCCTTTTGGGTAGTGCTTCACCTTCCGCATAAATGGCGTCCGCAGACTTGCATGTGCCGTATCGTTCCAAGCAGCTGTTTTACGCGAAACGAACGAAAAAATTTAAGCCAGTTCCATGCTTGTGAAATCTGGGGAAACAGCGGAGCTCTGCAAGAGTGGGTGTATAGCGTAGTGGGAATGACGCTCGCCTTCGAACCGCGAGTAGCCAGGTTGAAATGCCTCCTCTCTTTTTCTTTGTCTCTCGTTCTTTCTCTCTCGGTGTTTCGCCTTTTCCTTTCCTTTTTTTTTTCTCTGTGTGTGTCTCTCTCTCGCTCTCATTTTCTCTTTCTGTCGCCCATACCAAGTTGTGTTATAATCGTCGGTACAATGCAATCACATGGTTCCCATAAATTTTGCATGTTCTGCAAGCATGGGCGTATAGCCTAGTGGTTATGACGTACGCCTTCGGACCGTGGGTACCCGGGCTCTAATCCTACCCTCGCCAAGAAATTAATTTTGTTTTCTTTATTTCTCTTGTTCTCTGTTTGTCTCTCTTTCTCTGAACCTCCTCTCCTCATTTCACACTCGCTCCACTTCGCTCGAGCACACCATGTACAAGTGAATGTTACAGGAGGGATCAAAATATGGCGCCCTCATGCTGTGTGACACGCTGCCCGAGTGCTCTTTTTGAACTATCTTGAACCTTTGGCTGCTAAAATATTCAACTACTTCAGTTATAGGGGAGCGCAAGAGCTTTAATTTTAAGCATGCCCTACATACAGACGTAATAAACTCGTGGATCACAGCCTTTTTACTAGAAAAACTGCCAAGCCGTTCATGAGCCGCTTTTCTCAGTTGCACACAACAGGAAGCAGTGGTTTCATAGAAAAAGTTTATTTTTTATTGTTTACATTGAGAATTACAAAGAATACTAGATAAAACACTTGATAAAGACACAGACAAAGGATGTTTTAGCCATGACAAGCAACGCGTCAAGTAAAACTGGCACTTGTGCACGCATCATGCATTTACTGGTGCGGTAAGGAACCTTCACAAAATGATCCCAAACGCGCATTACACTGCTCGAGCCGAGCCAAATAAAACGTTTGTGTGATGATACCGGTGCGCCACAGATAACTAATTCTGTGGTTTATACCGAAGGTGTTGTGAAGGACTTTTTGGAAAATAACGCATTGGAAGTAATGCACATGCTCTTCCGGAAAAGACGGGTGCAAGAACAAACGGGTGGCTGCACGGTAAACGGGCGCCACGGCTCATGTTCTACGCTACACGTACAAAATACGCTCGCCCAGCATCACAAACGTCTTGCATAACAAATTATTAATGTTCTTCAGGCAAGAAACAGTACAATTATTGCTGCAGACAAAAGGAACAGCTTACCGCAAAAGCGACGCGACGCCTTGAAAAACGTGGTGGGGTGGGCCTAACCAGCGGCACATGACCTGCGCAGCATCAACGTCTCTATGGAAACGGGACGCGTGGACGCAACACGGTGGATGTACGATAAGCTGTCTCCCTTTGAACTGAAGTGGAAGTGAATATCGCTACGCCGCCTGACGGGTGGTCAGACCCTTAGGGTTACTGGGCCGCAAAACCGCTCGAGTGTCGACACTTTACGTAGGTATGTTTCTCTATGGCGCTAGTCCGTGTTTATCTCTTCCTTTTATTATTTTTTTTTCACAAAAGATGGTAACCGAATCGGCCGATTGACCAAGCATATGATTGATATACAACATATGATTCAAACTTTAGAATTCCCAAGGTAATAAAAAAACTATTATTTATTTATTATTATTATTTTTTGTGCTTGGTCTTGTTCGGCTCTTCCGTTACGGCGCACTCGCCTGTTTTACGGAATTTTGCGTTACAAAGAGCCGTTGCATTCCTTTTATGCCATTCGTTTGGTACATTACTGCTTTACTGGGCAAAGATGCAATGCCCAAGGATCAACATTTTATGTTGGTTGCTTTATGTTTATGTTATATTTATGTTTATGCTATGTATTTATATTTTATGAGAAAATGACAATATTCGCTTCATCGACGAACAACCAAGGTTTCGACCTCCCCCGGTGTGTTACTCTTGCGGTGTCCCGGGTCATATATCACGGTTTTGTAACCAGCGTTAGAACACGTGGTATGGCCAGCCTTCAGAGTTTTCACGGCCCTCCGAACGGCCCCATGGTGTCCCGTGGCCAGCCCACGCATCGTCTGGCTACGAGTATTGGCCGCGCAGCTCCCGGAATCGCTCCCCAGCGTCTGACAGGAGTTTGACGCCCCCACCGCGTCCTCGTGCTTCCCGTTCTCCATCACCGCTACGTCGCAACGCATCGCCTTCGTCACCGGAAAACTAGCTAGCGCGGCCGATGGAGGTGAGGTCGCTGGAGATGTGCTACTGACAGAAATACCTCCTGTGTTGATGCTTAAAAACAAAGTGCGCGTTTTTGTAGATAATGTGCCTGTGATGGCTCTGGTGGACACAGGCGCAAGAATTTCGGTCGTGAGTGTCTCTTTTAAAGACGTGTTAAGGCGAAAGGCGTTGTTTAAATGGGACGAATATTTAAAGTTATGTGGAGTGAGTGGCGAGCATTTGCGACCTATTGGTGTGTGTAGTGCTGACGTGTCTTTGGGAGGCCATGTTATTCCCACAGAGTTTGTAATTATTCCTCGGTCGACTCATGATGTGATCCTCGGCATGGATTTCTTGCGGGAGTGTGGTGCCACTGTCGACTGCCGCACAGGGAAGGTGGTAAGTGGTAAGATTCCGTCAGGACTCCTTGAGAACCCTGTAGATCGCGAAACTACATTGTGTGTTTGTGGTGATACGGTCGTACCTGCATCATCTACCGTTTGTGTTCCCGTTGCCTGTTGCGGCACCAATTCCGACAGCTTCGATGCTGCCGTAGAACCGCTGCACATTAACTGTGTGAAGAAGAATGTGTTGGTGCCACATTGTGTAGTGTCGATCAAAGGCGGACGCGCTGGCTTATGGACCGTAAACTGTTCTCAGGAGCCCGTTATACTACCAAACGGCTTGAAATTAGCCTTCGTCAGGGAACACGCGTCCTTATCAGTGGCTGAACTTACAGAAGTGCCGGAAGAACCTGATGGCCACAGTTCGGAAACGGCCCTTTTGGCGATGGTAAATAAATCGCTCAGCACAAGTGAACGCCGAACGTTAGTGGGTGTGGTTTCGAAGCACGTTTCGGTATTCGACTTTGCGCAGAAGGACAAAATGCCTGCAATTCCCGCGTCTCGAACACGCCATACCATCAACACGGGTTCGGAAAATCCGATTAGAGAAAAGCCATATCGCGTTTCACCATCAGAGCGCCAGATTATCAACGAACAAGTACACGAAATGATGAAAAAGGGAGTCATACAAGAGTCAGCGAGTCCGTGGGCAGCTCCAGTGATTCTTGTTAAAAAGAAAGATGGATCTTGGAGATTTTGCGTCGACTATCGCCGGCTGAATGCTGTAACAAAAAAGGACGCGTACCCACTCCCACGTATTGATGACGCAATGGACTGCCTTCATTCCGCCTCTTACTTTTCCTTAGTAGACTTACGATCCGGCTACTGGCAAATTCCGATGCATCCTGAGGACAAGGAAATGACTGCTTTCGTAACCTCTGACGGGCTCTTCGAATTTAATGTGATGCCATTCGGACTGTGCAACGCTCCGGCAACATTCGAGAGATTTATGGACAATATTCTGCGCGGCTTAAAGTGGAACATCTGCATGTGTTACCTCGACGACGTCGTCATCTTTGGCCGCACCTTCAACGAACACAACTCGCGTCTGAATATTGTCCTGAACTGCATCAGGAACGCTGGCCTAGTTTTAAACTCCAAGAAATCTTCGGAGTCCGCCAAACCCTTGTGCTTGGACATCTCGTCAATAAGGACGGCATCCGCCCTGATCCCCAGAAGACAGCAGCCGTTGAAGCGTTCTGTGCACCACGCTCTGTCAAGGAGCTCCGTAGTTTTCTGGGGCTTTGTTCCTATTTCCGCCGCTTTATTCCTAAATTCGCCGACGTCGCGTATCCGCTGACATGTCTGCTACGAAAGGATATCCCCTTTGAGTGGACTCCGGAGTGCGACTCTTCTTTTCGTCAGTTGAAGTTTCTGCTGACGTCACGGCCTGTTCTTCAACACTTCAATCCTTGAGCTCCAACGGAACTCCATACGGATGCCAGTGGCATATGTATTGGTGCCGTCCTAGTTCAACGCCATGGTGACCGGGAACACGTGATCGCATATGCAAGTCGATCCTTAAGTAGGCCTGAGCAGAATTACACTGTCATGGAGCAAGAATGCCTCGCGGTAATATTTGCGGCTCAGCGGTTTCGCTCTTACCTGTATGGACGCCCCTTCACAGTTGTCACCGAACACCACTCATTGTGTTGGCTTGTAAATCTTCGTGACCCTTGTGGCCACCTTGCGCGCTGGGCGCTCCGACTGCAAGAATACAGCTTCAGCGTCTCTTATAAGAGTTGTCGACGACACGCTGACGCGGACTGCCTCTCGCGTATGCCACTTAGCACTACGGACTGTGATGCCGACGATTTCGATCACCTTGTGGCTTCTCTGTCACCGCGTTTTCCAGACTTCGACTGTTTCAAAGGCGAGCAGCGAAAGGACACTAAATTAACACCGCTCTTCACCGCTACGACTACCTCTACTAAAGCACACGATTTCTGCGTGCGTGATGAACTCCTGTACAAGAAGAACTTTTCCGGCAAAGGCGCACCTTTTCTTCTAGTGGTGCGGGAGAGCCTTCGCATAGCGATCCTGAGTGCTATGCACCACGACCCTACGTCTGGCCATTTAGGTTCGGCGAGGACGCTCTACCGGATTCAGCAACACTTTTATTGGCCTGGAATGCGACAGTCTGTTGAAACGTATGTGGCCAGCTGCATGCAGTGTCAGCGCCACAAACGTCCATCTACTGGTCCAGCCGGTCTCCTGCAGCCGAATCGCCTCCAAGCACGCCTTTCCAACAAGTGGGCATTGACTTCGTGGGCCCTTTTCCGAAATCAGCCAAGGGAAATCGTTGGATAGTTGTTTGCGTCGACTACCTCACACGCTACTGCGAGACGGCGGCCGTGCCCTCCGCAACTGCCAATGACGTTTCAACATTCCTGCTGAAATATGTCATCCTGCGACATGGTCCGCCTCGCGTGATCATCAGAGACCATGGACGACAATTCACAGCGGATGTCGTGGAGGAGCTGCTTCGTTTGTGTGAATCCCACTTGCGTCACTCGACACCGTACCATCCACAAACGAATGGGCTTACGGAGCGCACCAACCGAACAATTGTAAACATGATATCTATGTACGTTTCATCAGACCAGAAGAACTGGGATGACGTACTGCCTTTTATCACGTACGCGTTCAACACCGCCAAACACTGCTGCTGTACGCACGGCCACCCCGGTACCCAATCGACACTGTTTTCCCTTTCCACAGTCACGAAAATCCCACTGTCGCCGAGACTCTCTGCCTTGCCGAAGAAGCTCGTCGTATTGCTCGCTTGCGCACTTTAGCATCGCAGGACAGATCAAAAGCACGCTACGATATTCGCCACCGTCCGGTAATCTATCGCCCGGCTGATTTAGTCTGGCTGTGGACTCCAGTACGGAAACGCGGGTTATGCCAAACGCGTTTGGCCACCTACTATGGCCCGTTTGTGATTATTAACAGACTGACGGAAGTCACCTATAACACAGCTCATCTCATGGCGAGTGGTAGAAGAGCTGCCAAGACCCAAGTGGTCCATGTCGCCCGCTTGAAACTCTTCACTTCAAGACAAATGGATTGACTCGCCCGGCGGGCTTCGTCTGCGACGGGAGGAATGTTACGCGCGAGGAAAACGAGGACCGGTGAACGTGCTTGCGGTCCCGGGTTGAAAAGAGAAAGAGGACGACGCTGAGTGCATCAACCAGCCAGCCGCTCTCGCGCTCACCTTCGCGACCTAAAATAAACGGTCCCCTTCATCTGTAAGGTTTACAAACGGTCTCCTTTGCGCGTAACAATATGGTGGATTTATACATATTGTTACGGGGAAAAAGAGGTTTAAATTATATTTACAGAGCATTTACAACTGGTATACAAGGCATACAAGATGCAAAACCAGTCCGCGCGACATCAGAGAGCGTCGTCGTCTTCTGTGTTATCCTCAGCGTTGTCTCGAGCACTGCTTGGTAACAATATTTTATGTTTTCGCTGGCTTACCAACAACAGAGACCGCTATGTTGAGCCACGCCATCGGCCTCATACAGTAGGCTAACGTAGACATAGCATAGTGATTTCAAGTCTACTAGTCCCACCTGAGAATTATGCCAGTGACGGACGCAAAAATTCTATAAAGATTGGAGCTAAGATGTTTCGGTGTTGCATTGGTTTGGCCATACACGAGCACGCCAAGCGATCAGATAGTGAGATTTTCCAATTCAGGCTGGCAAATCACAGACGCCACTGCTATTCATTGAGTGAAAACCGGTGCAGCGAAACTAGTTCGCAGCACACGCAATGGCTGATGATGCAGGTCGTATACGTGCAAAGCCAAGAGAAATATTCGCTACTGTAGCTACTGCTGCCGCCAAAGGCTACACAGGGGTTCCCCGACAGCCTTGTATGAACTGACATCACAAACATCTCTTGCATAATGAGCTACAACATCTCCAAATTGTTCTCCAGCAAACCACGGCAACACATTCAAATAACACCGCGCCGGTTCGCACAAGCCAGAGAGGACGAAAGGCTCGCACCTAGAAATTTATTTGTCGGCGGCGGCTGCTGTGAATCGCACCAACGCGTAACCCACGCACTGGCTCTCGTTATCTCCAGATTAGCGAGGCAGTTGTGCCACACGTCACTTTGTTTGCCACCTGCCGCACGAGACAGATTGTCCGCGCCAGCCAATATATGGCGAAATGAAAACACGCATCCAGCCATGCTCAAATTTCCCATTAAGGAGTATCCTAATCGTCGATGAATTTTTCCTTTGCACATGTGCCAGTTTTATTGTGAAATGATACGCTTTCAAGTTCGCTTTAATTTTATAAAACAGTATTTTGTTCTTTGCATCATCTTTGCCAGCTTATGAGGGGCTACTCACGAACCCTACCACGAAGCAACCTGCTTCAACCTGCATTTGTCGCACTGACTTGGCGGAACAGTACTCGTCAGCGAACTTGAAGCCATATTTCTGGATTTTATGAAAGTGTTTCACTTTTCGTTACACGCTCAGCTGATCAAGACGCTTTAACGCCTCAACCTGCCAACTTAAATAATTATTCAAATTTCTGCGTATATTATCCGAAAGCAGTCAGTCGTAATTGATAATCAGTTTTTTTCGGCCAGCTCTCAGTTACATTTGATGTCCCACACGACAGTGTCTTACAACCTTAATTATTCCCTATATGTAATAATATATTAATAAATCAATTTGTCCAGCCGGAAGACCTTATTTGTTCGCAGGTCACTAAAGTAACGAAGTAAGACGCTATCAAGACCAAATAACATTTAATGTTAAACTTAAAGAATTTGAGAAAAAATGTTTCCATGAGGACGATAACTTGTCATTGTCAACCACTTTGCACTAGATTTATGCAAGAAGAATTAAAACAAAACAGACATAGCGCCGCATACACGGGGTGGTGTGCCATTCTGACCGTGACCCCCCGCTATAGGTGGTTACGGCTACTTTTTATATTAGTAGGTTGTATTCGCTCTCTATGGCCATCCGAGTACTGAAGATGCCACCCGAACACAGGTGGCGAAATATCTACGATTTGTTTTATTTTTGTCGACTAAAGCCGGTGCAAAGTCGTTGACAATTATAAGACTCTTATATTGGCTCAATTAGTCGAACAGGGTACTAAAGGCTACGCAAACACTTTTTATGAAAATAGCTAAAAAATTTCAAAAACAATCATTTGTTGTTGTTGTTTATTTATACTGTCAACCCAATTAAGGGCCTTTACTGGAGTGGAAAAAATAGAAGAAAAGATACAAAGTTCTGCTACATCTCGAGCAAAAAAAATTACAAGGCAGTATAATGACAATATCTATAAAAAGTGACATGCAATGAACAAAGACAAAATACATTGTTTTGTGTGCACCAGAAACAAAAATACATCCTAAGACGCATTCATATCAGAGAAGATAACATTCTCTAAACCAGCAGTAAAATCACTGACGGAGGAAGATGTGACTTGGTAATTCATTCCATTCCTTAATCACGCTGGGGAAAAAGCTATACTTGAATGTATCATTTCGTGTAACTGGCGGCTGTATGCATAAGCTGTGCCTGTGTCTGAAGCGTTGATCCGGTGAAATTACGCAGTATTTAGATAAACTTATTTTAACCTGGTTATGAATAATTAAAATCAAAAATTTTAATCGTTCAAACTTCGTCCTTAATTCTAACGCGGAAAGGTTTGCGCCACTGCATAGTTCAGTAGGAGAGTGCATGCGCTGATATTTATTAAATATAAATCTAGAAGCCAATCGTTGAACTCTGTCAAATTTATGACGGTTAGTAGCAGTGTGTTGGTCCCATAATATCCTAGCTTATTCAATGATTGGCCGTATTAGTATCTTATACGCCAGTCTTTTCACTTCAGGAGTTGCGCTATACAATCTTCGCCTGAGGCTCCAAAGAACATTATTTGCCCTTCTACAAACTTCACTGATGTGAATCTTCCACCTCAAGTCTGAAGTAAATATTAATCCTAAATATTTATATTCTGTTACTCTTATAAGTTCATGGGGACCGATACTGTATTTATACATCAGGGGCATCTTTGTCCTTGTTATAGTCATACAAACTGGCTTTACTGGGTTCAGTGACATTTGCCATTCATTACACCATTGTAGAAATTTATTTACATTGGTGTTGAGGTCTAACTGGTCATTTAAAGATTCAATCCTTTTATATATTACGCAGTCGTCTGCAAATAATGTTAGCGGCGCGGTTATATCAGTAGGGAAATCATTAATAAAGATAACAAATAAAAGAGGCCCTAAAACACTGCCTTGAGGTACTCCAGACAAAACTGTTTTGGGCGTAGATTTAATTTTATTTATTTCGACATACTGCTCACGAGAGTAGAGGTGGGATATAAACCACTTAGTAATGTTTGAATTTCTAAATATTTCATTCATTTTCAACAAGAGTTCTGGATGCGAGACTTTATCAAACGCTTTGGCGAAGTCTAAAAAAATTAGGTCAATCAGTCCTCGGCCATTTATCGTTAGAGAAAGATCGTGGACTGTCTGAACGAGCTGAGTTATTGTAGACAACCCTTAACGAAAACCATGTTCCACTGGTGATAATATATTGTTACTTTCCAAATAATTTGACAGATGTTTACTGATTATAAGTTTAAGTATATTTGGAGCAGGTGCTCGTAAGAGAGTTGGGCCGGTAGTTACCTACGTCTGATGTGCTACCACTTTTGTGGACAGGAATTACTTTAGCTTGTTTCCAGGCCACAGGAACTGTTCCCTGGGTAAGCGATGATTGAAAAATTATGGTGAGGTATTTAGCGACCCACTGAGCCTATCTATATAGGAACTCATTCGGGATGCTGTCGGGGACAGGGGATCTGAGTATTTATGCGCAGAACTCCTTCCTTGTTGATAAGAAGGTCGGACGCTGGAGGGCG